>NW_024082276.1:0-25761 GCF_003009895.1 Hyaena hyaena
AATCTCTCAGGTTTTGTAAGGTTTCCAATGGCTTCAGATCTTTTCTGTGTGATGTATGGGCGCGAGTGCAAGTACGGATCTCCTTACTTCTCCGCCATCTTGCCCTCCCTCCTAAAACACTAATTTGAAAAGATATATACACCCTATGTTTATTGTGGCATTGTTTACAATAGCCAAGACATGGAAGCAACCCAAGGGTCCACTGATAGATGAATGGATAAAAAAGATGTATGGTGTATGTACAATGGAATATTACTCCACCATTAAAAATAATGAAATCTTTTCATTTGCAACAACAGCATGGATCTAGAGCATATAATGCTAAGTGAAATAAGTCAGTCAGAGAAAGACAACTACCATATGATTTCATTTAAATGTGGAATTAAAGAAACAAAACAAAGGAAAAAAGGAGACAAACCAAAAACCAGACTCTTAACTATAAAGAACAAGCTGGAGGTTACCAGAGGAGAGGTGGGTGGGGAGCTGGGTGAAATATGTGAAGGGAATTAAGAGTACAGGTGTCACAATGAGCAGTGAGTAATGTATAGAATTGTTGAATTAATTGTATGCCTGAAACTAATAAAACACTGTATGTTAATTATACTTGAATTTTTAAAAATCCAGATTTAAGTATATGTATGAAATCATTGGAGGTTTTTGTCTGTAGTTGCACTAAATATTTTTGCCATTAATAGGCTTCTTCCTCTGTTGATTGTTTTACTTTTGCAATCGTTTGACTATTTTTACAGTAATGTCTAGTGTGTTTTTGTTACTTCCTTGATTGTCTTGTGTCTATTGAATACATAAAGAAGTGCTCCGCAGAGAATGTGGTGGGTGGATTCCTATCCAATCCAAACCAACCTTGAAGACCAATGTTTAGAGCTCTGTTTGATCGATAGCCAATTTGTGCAATGGTTATTAAACTTTGCCTTGGATTACCTTAAACATCTTCATAAAGATGCTGTCAAGTCAGTTGGAGATTGTTTAGTTCATATTCTGGCTTCAAGAAGGATAAGGTAGTTACTGTCTGGTCTCTTCCTAGGTCTCTTTCTTGTTAGTCTATGTCAAAGTTTCATTCTTTTGGAGAAGAACTGGTTTCCTATATGAAATTGTTCTGTAATCCTAACTTTTGAACTTACCTTGGTAAGTGCAATGTATATGAACTTATCTTGGTAAATGACAAAAATATTTCTGATTTAGAATAACAATGCCCATTTGTAGAAACTTTTGACATGTCGATAATAATGCATAAGAAGAACTCTAGAAAAATTAAGAAGTAATAATATTCAAAATTTCAATGGTCAGCTTCTTCAAAATTGATAAGCCAAGGAGCCCACAAAACAAAATGAGGGAGAGGTTGTTCTCTCTCAAAGAAGCTCTAGTTCCCTCCTGTTCGAAGCAGGTGGTACCCACTCTCCTTATGCCTCCTGGTCTCTGTGTTATCTCAGCACCGACTTTACAGTTTTCCCCCCTCCTTCTGCTCCTTCCTCTGGCCTCATAAATGAGTTAAATTATCCTTTCCTTTGGGTTTTCTCAAGAAAAGGACAT
This sequence comes from Hyaena hyaena, assembly GCF_003009895.1. Lineage (NCBI taxonomy): Eukaryota > Metazoa > Chordata > Mammalia > Carnivora > Hyaenidae > Hyaena > Hyaena hyaena. The sequence goes on from NW_024082276.1 coordinate 1,549, forward strand.
TCATATTTTATCACATTATAAAATTGCAGACCAAAAGATTAATGTATAGGAGCTGAATTTAAACCATGGTCTAGAGCTGAGTTAAGGGCTATAATTAAACAATTTTAAACCTCAGTGAAACAGATAGAAATTTGCTGCAGAATTTGACATTTTATTAGGTACATATTGTTCTGGACTATCAGGTCATTTGACTGCTAGCCCCCTCAGATGGGGAAAATGGTGAAAACATACGCCAACAAAGACAAAGAGGTCATTTAAATAACCCAGGGGTGCATAATTTAATAGTGGCCTTGAGAGAGCAAGAAAAGTAGGCAGTGTGCTCCATTGGACCATGGCAGAGTCCTTTCCCAAAAAGAAGATTGGACAAAGATTCAAAATTGCAAACAAAATGAAGGTGAATCAATAGGAGACCTAAGACATAGATTCCAGTACACCTTGGGCAGTGTTCTGGCCAGAATCATTGGCCCAAGTAGAGGGAACCTTGTCGTCTCTCTTTGTAAATAGATTTAGACCCCAGATAGAGGATTTAGTTATAAATAAATTGGAAAGGAAACTTCCAGTTTTAAAGATCTCCTATGTATGGCTGAATACCTTAGAGAGTAAAGAAGCTAGAAATGAAAACAAACTTATGGGTCTCCAGGTACAATAATTGAGATAAGGATACAAACAGGACTGAAAGTCAATGAATAAAGATACCTGTAGGGATTTGGAAGCAGAAGGGCCCTTAGAAGAACCAATGTTCCATATTAGCAAAGAAACAAAAGTTTAAACATGGCGCCACCCAACGAAACATTAATACCCAAATTTCCTCTCCTTCCTCTAAACCTCCAAGAGGAATGATCTAAAGATTTTAAGATAAACATCAGCTTTCTTGTTAATAAATTTACCACTGACTGTATCCACCATTGATCGCACTGCTTTAGGACATCAAATGCCCCAGAGCGGAATGTTAAAGTTGTCTGAAAAGCACTCGTGGTGCACAAGAAATGGTGGGTAAAACTGTTGGTGCCTTAGCTGGAGCCAAGACAGAGGCACCAAACTGTAGTAGCTGTCATCGTATTTTTCACTGTCATGCATACAGTTAGAAAAAAAAAAGTCATTTCCCCTTGAGAATGTACTCAAGTAGAAGTAACAGTTATAAGCCTTATCAGACCTCAGCCATGAGGACACATCTTTTTCATATCCAGTGTGACAAATGAGAAGAGCACACTTCTGTTATGTCAAAGTAGGTCGTTGCTGTGGGAGGTGCCTGTGCAGGACTGAGTTGTGGACTAACCTAGCTGCTACTCTTTAGGGAACACTGTTTGTATTAAAGAGAAATGGCTGATGGAGAAACTGTAGTATGTTTGCTCAGAAACAAACCAAAGGAGTTTATTTCTTACAGGAAAATGAACAGAATTTTCTAGCAATGATAACATTTTCTTCTTCAGGCACAAATTAGAATTGTGGTAAACATACATCTATCATCATGAATGTGCCAGCTTCCCCAAACTTAAAGGATTTTCTGATGGGATCAGTGGAGATATTAATGATTGGGATTTCTTTTTTTTTTTTTGGTATCATATGATTAATGCTAGTGTTTGTAATACCTATATTACTCAGTGAACTAATATTTTCCAAATTACCAAGACATGAAATGACAAAATCAGGCATAAGTAAAATATTCATTCAACGTTTGGATAGATCAGGGAATTTTAATGTAGCAGGTATGAAAAATTTATTGATATGGGTCAGATTCCACTTTGCAATGAACCTTTAAGAAACCACCACTTGTCAAGTTTTATGTATCAAAACAGAAAGCCCACAATTACACAAAAAGACTATTATAATACTTGTCCTCTTCCTAATTATTTGCATTAGAGCAGATTTTCTTCATATACTTTAACCAAAACAACATATTGCAACAAATTGAATAAAGATGAAAATCTGAGAATCCAGTTGTCTTCTATCAAGCCAGTCAATGGAGAGGTTTGCAAAAGGGATAGCCAATGCCACACTTCTTAAACCTTTTTTTGTCTTGTAATATATAGTTATCTTTCTTGAAAGTGAATTATTTATATTAATATGTAATGGGTTTATTACTGTTATTAAATTTTTTTAAATGTTTTATTTATTTCTGAGAGAGAGAGAGAGACAGCATGAGCAGGGGAGGGTCAGAGAGAGAGGGAGATACCTCATCTGAAGCAGGCTCCAGGCTCTGAGCTAGCTGTCAGCACAGAGCCCAATGTGGGGCTCAAACCCATGAGCCGAATCATGACCTGAGCCGAAGTCAGATGCTTAACCGACTGAGCCACCCAGGCGCCCCTATTACTGTTATTTTAAATTAATAAGCAAATTTTATATAATTTCTCAGTTTTAATTTACAGTACAATAAATATCAATGGATAAAATTCCCAGAAGCAAAAGGTCTTTGGGGATCCTTGATATCTTTTAAGAATTTAAAGGTATTGAGAACCAAAAGTTTGAGACAAATTCAAAGACAAAACCAGAATGAAGTGATATTGATCAAGGACTAAAAATCAGACCTCACAAACAAACTTAGTTTTAGGAGCCTCAGCAACAGTGTGGTGAGGGTCTGGACAACCATGGTGATCTTTTGTGCAGCTCTGGCTCAAGAAGGACTCAAAGGGAGAATTACAAACTTTCTATCCTGCCAGGAAAAGACTCATATAGTTTTATCTTTATGCTAATTAGAGGACACCACAACTAGTTTTAAATCTGTTTAACCAATTGGTTCAAGTCATAAAACTATGACACACTAAGTACCAAAACCGAATTTAAACCTGTCTGGTCAATGGCACCTTGCTCTGGTGAATACACCTCAAAGAGCCAACCCGCAACAGCCTTGCACTTTGAAAGTCAGCCAAATGGTGGTGGGATCACTTCAGTAGACATGACTCCAGGGCTGACATCAGTCTTCTCCTATGGCTGCAGCCAACACTAAACACAGCTCTGTGGCTGACAGTGACCCACTTCTGCCGTGGTAAGCAACACCAAACAGGCTGCCGCAAAGCAATATGGCACACGCTTCTAAGGCTGATGCCATATCACAGGTTTTCCAAGTAGGCTGGGAAGGGATTGCTGTCCATTTTGCAAATATGGCAAGAAAAACTGAAGCAAAAGAATATAACTATTTGTAAAGTATGGAAAGAACCCAAATGTTCATCAATGGATGAACGGATAGAGAAGATGAATTCTCTCTCTCTCTCTCTCTCTCTCACACACACACACACACACACACACACACACACACAATGGAGCATTACTCAGCAATCAAAAAGAATGAAATCCTGCCATTTGCAACAATGTAGATGGAGCTAGAGGGTATTCTGCTAAGTGAAATTAGTCAGAGAAAAAAAATATATGACTTCACTCATATATGGAATTAAGATAGAAAACAGATGAACACAGAGAAGGGAAGCAAAAATAATATAAAAAAAGGGAAGGGGACAAAACTTAAGGGATTCTTAAATACAGAGAACAAACAGGATTGCTGGCAGGGTCATGGGTGGGGGGATGGGCTAAATGGGTAAAGGGCATCAAGGAAGACACTTGTTTGGGATGAGCACTGGGTGTTATACGAAGGGGATGAATCACTGGATTCTACCCCTGAAATCATTATCATACTATATGCTAACTAACTTGGTGTAAATTAAAAAGTAAACAAAAAGAAACTAAAACGCACTAAAACGTGAAAACTAAATGCACTGAAAATAGTGGCTTTTAGGGAGTAGGAAAGAAACGGCTAGCTTCATTGTTAGACTTGTAGAACTATTCACTTTTTTAAATCATGTAAATGTACAGCTTTTATTAAAATGGAAAGAATAAAGACACGCTAGAAGTTTTCCCAGAAACAAACAAACAAAAAGAATATAACTACTTGTGTGGACTCTCATAGTATTTGGAGTGTATTGACTTAAAAAATAAAATACAATTAAGCCTAACCAGCCAATGGACACAAGCAGCTCTGAGACAGTTCTCCTATTGCTGATGAAGCCTAGGGTGTCAGGTATTGGGGATAATGCTCATTTGGGCTTCTGAGCTCTCCGGGCAGACTCGGTGACCTTGTCAGCTCCAGCTGCATTCTTGCCTGTTGCTATGATAACACATAGCAACTGGCTGTCTCGTGTCACATACTGCAAACGGCCCAGGGGAGGATAGTCAGAAAAATTTTCAACACACACAGGCTTTCCAAGAACCATTTCAATCATAAAATCTTCAGAAGGAAAAGAGAATGTTTTTGTGGACCATTCGTTTTGTCTGTGTGTGTGTGTGGCAGTTTTAAGTTATTAGTTTTCAAAATCAATCATTTTTAATGGAAACAGCTTGACGAAAAGTCTGTCCCAGAATTTTGAGACACATTTAAACAAAAGCTTAAAAAGAACAAGAACAACAACGACAAAAACGAAATAAGTAAAACCATGGTTTGTGAGCATAATTCTTTCTGGAAACACGATTGTGATCCAAAGCACTTGTATATCAAAGCAAAATTCAAGAACCATTGGCTCAGTTGTGATCATGTGACATTCAGCATCACGTACTACTCGTATTGCAAGCCACAGCACGTCTATCAAGTTAAAATTCATTAGAAATATTTGCTCGCCTTGTGGAACACAGGAAGAACAAGTTACTTGCAATCCAAGGTTTCATGTACACCCCTTTCTGGGTTTTTTTTGAAAGTTGCAATGGACTCTTCCACTTAGAAATTTCTGATCCATTCTATTATTTCCCTTAAATTTCTAGTTTCATCATCTTATTTTTCCTTGAACATCTTTCATTTCTTGCTTACCCAAATATTTCCTGCAATTGACTTTGGAATGCAGCTTCTTTGTACACAGAAACTCAATAATATTTTTATTTTTATTTTTCTCATTTTTTGGATTTCATTTACCAACTTCACTCTGTAACTCTTATCATTGCCTTTGGCCAAATGTCTTATTTCTTAGTAAGGAAATAAGACATTAATTACCAAAATGCTTATGATCAATTGATTATAATCTCAGGATGTTGTTGAGAATGTAAATCAAACTCTATAAAAGAAGAATCAAGGAACAGATTCTTTGTACTAAAAAAGAAAGCCATATTAATTGTCTTCAGATTGTTTTATGAGTATACGATCATATGAGTCAAAAGTAGAAAATTACCAAGGGAAGCCTCCTGTGTTTGAGATCAGCTGCTGTTTGCAGCACCCAATACAGTCCTGTTAGAGATTAAGGACCATGGACTTTTACTGTACAATAGAAGTAGATGAAAAATTATGATAAAAACCTATTGCGATCTTAACAACTGTTTATTTGGTTCCATACTTTGGACAGATAGAATTCCATTGCAATTAATTTTGGAAACAGAATGGAAGACAATACAAAATGCCTGGACACTTCATGAAATATAGTAACTTTTAGCCCTGGAAGCATATGATCTTGAACTTATATTTCAAAAACTAGAAAGTGTGGGTCTCAGGCAGGACTATTCAGTGGTTTCTTTGTGTTATGACCCTCTTCCTGGCTGAGCGCCTGAAGGTCATGTTATTCCTTGTGTCTGTGATTCATTCAAAAAGTGTCCATCGATAGCTTCTTAGTTTAACACCTTCCAGATTCTTGGAAGAAGATGCTGATTTATTCTCCCGAGTAAAGAATATATAAAAAGCATTAATAATTCCACATTCCCCAGTGGAAATCAACCCTCATCTCCTTCAGTGCTGACTTATGCCAGGACAGTAAAGATATCTGGGCCATAATCTATTCTCAAGTATTCCCAGCAGCTGTGTTTTTTCAGTGGCCATCAAGCATTTATGGTTATTTATTATATGGCTCTGCCTGCCCCACTCTCTACACTCCTGATATATTTTCAATTGAGGACTTAAGTCAGGTTCTCTCTAAAATATGGGATCAATTTGGTTCCTGTTCAGAAAGGCTTTGAATCCTGTATCTTGGAATACGGCACTAAGTCACCCTGGCTAGGGTCCAGGCCTCTTCTCTTCCACCGCGTGATAGCTGCTAGTTCCTGTCTTGTCCCCTTTTGTCCCTGTCTCTGATTTTTATTTTCTTCCTGGTAGTTCTGTATAATGGTATTGTGTGCAGAAGGATGCCAAGTGCTTTTGTATGCATTGCCTAATCGCGTAAACTTTTGTATGCATTGCCTAGTTGCATAAACTTGTTATGTGTCTGACTTTGAGTTTCAGATAGGGTGTTAGGAAGGAAGGATAAAGACATGAGTACAATAGTCGCTGCTATTTTTATTTTATTTTTTAAAATTTTAACATTTATTTGTTTTTGAGAGACAGAGAGAGCTAGCATGAGCGGGGAGAGGCAGAGAGAGGGAGACACAGAATCCGAAGCAGGCTCCAGGCTCTGAGCTGTCCGCACAGAGCCCAATGCAGGGCTCGAACTCACAGACTGCGAGATCATGACCTGAGCCGAAGTCAGACTCTTAATGAACTGAGCCACCCGGGCACCCCCAATAGTCTCTGCTCTTAAAGAGCTGAATTTGGGAGACAGACATCTAAAATCCATCCCAATTCAAAAAGCACAACACCCTAATATTAGGGAGGAAAACCAGTTCAGGGATATGTCTTGATTATAATTACTATTATCAACACCCCCAGTCTGCAGGTGAGAGAGCTGAGGCTCAGAATGGCTGCTCTTCTAAGACCATGGAGCTTCACAGTGTCAGAGTTGGGACTTGACCCAAGGCCTCTGGCTTCAGTACCCCATTTGCTCTGACAGTGGAGTCTTCCACGTTCTTGATCTTCTCTGTCAGGGACGATGACTTTTACCTCCAGATCCTGGGTGTGCCTGGCCTTCTGCTTCCACACTGGTGCTAACTGGGGGCTTCCATTTTCTGCCAGTGTCTTGTGTCGCTGGGCTCCACTTTCCTAGCAGAACATACCTAGATGCTGCTCGCACCTGTCAATGAATCGGCCTCATTCTTTATTTTCCTGAAACTACAGAGACAGTTAGTAGGTTTCCTACAGCAGCTGGGGATCCTAGCTGGCCCTCCCAGTCACCTTCCCTTTCTTAATGCAGGCTACATAATGGTTTCTTCTTCAACTCCAGGTCCAGGTACAGCTACAAGAAGCTCCCCACTGGAAACTCTTTAGCATCAGCTTGGTGTGGAGCAAAAACCTGGCAAAGGACAGATCTTCAAGGGCTTCCTGAATTGCACCTGGAAATACCACTTAGTGTTTCATCTGAAACAGTTCTCTCAGGGTCTCTTCCATGGTATAATGGTCAATTTTATATTTTTGGTTGTAACTAAAGAAAACCAAACCCAAACTGCTTAAGCATACAAGACATATAGTAGCTTTCATAACTTACAAATCTAGGAGTGCATCTGGCTTCAGGTCTGGTTGGATCCAGATGTTTAAATAATATTCCTAGGAATCATTCTCCTACCTCTTAGACAAGCTCCACAGGATGGGTGAGATGGCCATCCACAGCCAGAGAATCACATCCTGCTGACATAGTGATCCCAAAGGCACAATCTTCCCTTAAAGCACCAGCAGCAAAGTCCCAGAGAAGACTGATTGCCCCCACGTGACTTTGTGACATGGTTGTGCCGAGGTGGGTTGGGAGGGAGCTGCATCAGAGTGAGTTCCTCACAGAAAAGAGGGGCTTTCATACCAGAAGGAAGAGGCATTGGTGCCAGAGAGACAAAAATAACCAGGGGTTCCCTGTAAAATATAAATAAGATAATATAAATATAAATACAAATATAAAATATAAAATAAAATAAAAAATAACCAGAGTTCCTCAGGGGAACCCTGAAACCCACAAATGACCCGAGAGCTGCTGTGGAGTAGAATCATCATTCCCCTTGGGAGGGCCTGAACTCAGTTTTCTAAAAGTCTCAGAAGAAGCCCCCGATTACATTCACTTACTTTCTCACCTATCCCTCTGGCCCAACAAATTGGTCTCGGAGACACGGATGCACACTGGGTGCGAGGACCCCAGATGGCCTGAAAATCTCCCGGGATTCATATGCACATAAAATCCCAGCACTGACTCCAGACCACCTTTGTGACTTAGCTCTACTCTGTCTCTACTGCAGCCTATTCCAGAATGGCTTCATAGAATGAGGAGTAAATGAATATTTTTCGAAGAGATAACCTGAATGTGATAAAAACGGGTGCTTCCCTTATTTTGCAGAGAAATAAGATCCTGTCATTCACCTGATCTATCTGTGAGGAACTGCTTTGTATTTCATTGTGCAGGACACTGGTTTGACTTGGATTTTGAAATTTATGTGCTTTCCAATGCTCATTTTGTAGCAGGAGGAGGATGCGGCTCACGGTTGCAATCTGCCAGCAATTTCTTCTTTCTGTTGTTTGTTATTAACTTGGCGCTTTTATATAAAGAGGATTCTGCAGAAGTTGCTCCTCTGTGATTTGATTTAACATTGACACATAATACTGGACATCACTGAAAGGGTCTGATGGCTCTTACCCGGTCGAGACCCACATTGTAAAACACAGGTGCTGGCAGGTGATGTTTCTCCAGATTAATTAACCTCATTGACGAGTAGCTCAAAGTGAGTTATGTTTTCCATTTAGTGCCAGTGGGATTGGCATGCGCCTGTTTGATGCCTATGAAAGAAACAAAGGCAGACTTGTTTGGTGACGGAAAAGTCTCTGTGGTCCCCTGTGTCCACTCTGGTGTTTCTACCTTCTTATATGGGGATGTCAGAATCTAATTGCATAATCCTGCCTCCAACTCCCCAGTTAAGGGGTGGGAAGGTTTCCTGACAATTCTAGGAAGTGAGGAAAATGGGAAGTAAATGGTAACTTTCAAGGGGGGGGGGGCAGCAGCGTAACTGGGAATGGCGTGTTCCCATGAAGAAAGTTCTTGGGTGTAGGTTTCCTGAACAAATTTTCAGGGTAAGAAAGAGCTCGCTGTGTCTGAAGTCCTGCTTTCGTATTAACCCTTCAGCACCAGCACCAGCAGGAACGGCCAAGACTCCAAGACACTGGAGTTCCCTGTGCGCTGCGCACTCTGCGAGGCATGAAGAGATAGTTATTTTTCAACCTTGGTTAGCATAGCAATGCCCCGGTGTCTCTCTTCCCCTTCACCTGGCTCAAAATGTCTGCAGAAAGGGGAGAAGAGCAAGTTGACATGACAGAAGTGCCAGTGAGCCCTCCTGGTAGAAAGGGAAGCAACATGTACTGAGCGGCCCACCATACTGGGCACCGCGTGGTCTCCACGGGTCTCCACGCGCAACTCTGAGAGCAGATGTTCTCATCCCCGTTTTGCAGAAGGGGAAACCGAAGCTCCGCCGGCTGATGTAACTTGCCCAAGGTCAAACAGCTGTCCGGCTCAACGTGCAAGCCCAAGTGGGTTGGGATGCACAGCCCGCCTGCTTCTGGCCGTGGTGCTTCTCCAAGGCTTCCACCGGCTAAGCCCCGCTGCGTCTATGACTAGTTACAGTATCTGTCAGCACTGTTCTCCGTTCAGGTGTGCAGATGCACGTCCCTTTAGGACAGCAAATAAAGAGCAGGTGGCTTTGGCCACGATTCTGGGGGGAATGTTTTTTTGGGCATCACGGAGCAGTGGTGACGTGGGGCATCTTTGGACTTCCCTCTCCAGTGATTTCTACCCCTATTCTGACTCCCATGGACAGGACCTCAAATATGCTGAGGGCAGTCTGGAGTTTCAGAACTGAGGGGTTAGGATTCAAGGCATTTGGGTCAGAGCTTGGCCCCATCAACTGATCACCGGAAGGGGGAAAAATGGCATCTGGAGTGACTGGCTAGGGAGAGGTGGCTTTTCCTTCCAAAGCTCTCCCCACCTCCAGACCCAGGCTGAATAGCTGGGTCAGTTTTTCCTTCCTTGATCTACATTTCCATCTCTGTGCAGAGCCATCTCAGATTGCCCTTTGAACCCAGGGCTATGGACTCCCTCCTCTGTCTTGAGGAAGCAGTGACTCCCTGTTCTTCTCCCAACCTCACCCCAAGACTCCCTGCTCCCCTCTGCTCAGGTGTGAGATTACCTCACCTCCCCACTTACTAGATATACCCCTCTTACCTCTTTCCAAGTTCAAGGCACTTTTACACAGTCTTTCATGGAATCCCATGTGAAGGACCTGGTGACATCCTCTGCTTAGAAACTTCTGGCTGCCCACCGAACTTAGAATAGTCTCAGCTCCTTACCATAGCTCACAGCCCTCCCGCCACAGCTGCTCTCCCTGCTCAGACCCCATCTTATTTTCCTCCCATCCTGACCACGCTGGCTTTCTTACAAATCCTCCCATCTTGTTCCCACCTTAGGGCCTTGAACTTGTTCTTTCTTCTTCTGGTTTCTGCCTTCCACATGTTCACTTCTCACATGTCACTTCTTGGCCCCAAGAAGTGGGGCCCGGGCCCCGGGCCCAACTTCCCTCTAGGTTTTCAATTATCCATCTCAGGAAGGCCTGCTTTTTTTTTTTTTAAAGTGTTTATTTATTTTTGAGGGAGGGAGGAGAGAGAGAGAGAGAAAAAGAGAGAGAGAAGGGGCAGAAAGAGAAGGAGACACAGACTCCGAAGCAGGCTCCAGGCTCTGAGCTGTCAGCACTGAGCCTGACATGGGGCTTGAGCTCTGAATGGCCAAATCACGACCTGAGCCAAAGTCGGAAACTTAACCGACTGAGAGGGAAGCCTGTTTTTTAATCCAAAGGAGCCCCTTAGTCACCTGCTACTCTATCACCATCACCTTATTTTATTTATTTATTATATTACCAGTATCTTAACTTATCCTATTCATTTATTTGTCTCACAACCATGAGCAACATGCCAGGGCCAAGTGCAATGTAGTAAACCTCCATAAATATTTTGTTGAAGCAATAATAAAAACGATGCCTGAAAGACCATAGGTTTTTAGCGTATGTTATTGGATAAATGACTACATCTCTTTCTTTCTTTTTTTTTTTTTAATTTATTTCTGAGAGAGAGAGACAGCATGAACAGGGAAGGGTCAGAGAGAGAGTGAGACACAGAACTGGAAGCAGGCTCCAGGCTCTGAGCTGTCAGCACAGAGCCCATCGCGGGGCTTGAACTTACGAACCGCGAGATCATGACCTGAGCCGAAGTTGGACGCTCAACTGACTGAGCCACCCAGGCGCCCCTGTGACTACATCTCTTTCTAAAATCATAGCCCTGGTTTCCTAGAGGGCCAGATATTCCCTAACAAAGTGATCATAAATCAAAATAATTGTGAGAGTCAACCATTTAGGACCTTTCTCCTACAAGTCAGAGAGGTTCTGTGAGGCCAGCATCTCCCAAGTTACCGGGCCCAACTTCCCTCTAGGTTTTGAATTATCCTGAAGACAAGTTGATGAGCCCAAATGTTTCCAGTGGAAGGGAACTTTCCAGCTCCCATGGGGCTCCCTTAATCTTTAGGTAGCCTGTCAGCTGATCTCACCTTCGAATCCATTTCGTCTCGTGATTAGAGGGATTGTGCCGGCTGATCGCTGGGGCTGTGAATGGGTAAATTTGTGTTTCCTCATCCACACTTCGATCATCAAAATATTTCACTTGAGTTCCACTCTGTACCTCCTTTTACTTAATTTTGTCTAAAGTGTGATAGACATGAGCTAGTTCACTTTGAAGGCATACAAGTCATCTGTTAAATGCAGAAGGCTTGGATTCATAAATCTTTCGATTGCTTGGGATTTTTTTTGAAAATTCTTTTCCCCTTGAAAATTCCCCTAAGTCAATGTGTTTTGAAACCAATGTTATGCTATTATGCTGCTTAGCTGTTTCTGATCAGTTGTCCACACGAGATTTATTTAGAACATATGTTCTTATTACAAGCATAAATGAAGGACATTTTTAAAAAGAACCCAAGGGAATACAAATACAAAATCTTGCATTTGGTATAGAACTTTTATTCTTGTTAAATTCAAGGCAACAGGGAATAGCTTGTAAGGTCGATCAATGCCAGACTGAAATCTTCCCGTTAGAGTTTTATGGTCTTGGTCTTTTTTAAAAAATAATTTTATTGGAAGACCAGTGCATGGTCAAAAGCATCTGTTATCTTCAGCCCTCACACATAGCACCTGATTATTCATCAGCAGTCAGATGCTCAGTCTACCTCAGCTGATTTGGAAATTCTGGCACAAGGGAAAGAACAGATCACGAGGTGACATGAGAGAGTCACATAGAGACCCTTGGCTTCAGTTGATTTTTATTTGTGAAATTGGAATGGCCCCATTTACACCCTTGCAACACAAGACCAGCCTGAGATGACGTATTTATTATTTTATTAAAATTTTTTTAAATGTTTATTTATTTTTGAGAGACAGAGCTTGAGCAGGGGAAGGGCAGAGAGAGAAGACACAGGATCTGTAGCAGGCTCCAGGCTCTGAGCTGTCAGCACAGAGCCCAATGTGGGGCTCAAACTCACTAACCGTGAGATCATGACCTGAGCCGAAGTCGGGCGCTTAACCGACTGAGCCACCCAGGCGCCCCTGAGATGACATAGTTACATACACACTGATACAAGTGAAATATGCCAACGTGCCATTAATGACTTACACAGAAATTCATAATCCATTCTTAGGATCAGTAGCTAATCATCTGTGCAGGGCAATCATTTTATAATATATACAAGGTAAGAAGACTGGAGTGGAATTGCACCAAACCAGTTGCGAGGACTGACTGGAGCTTCTGGGGGGCAAGGAGGTGATATAGGGATATAGAGAAAGGAGCACTGGAGGAGGAGCCCTTGACTGTACTTCTCACAAGCCTGCAAGGACTCCTGGGGACTTTGGGTACGTGGCTTGGCCTTTCTGTAAAACGTTATCACCATGTGAGTCAGTGGTTTCCACTCCTGAAATGATGGCTGGTAAGAACCACAGAATCTCTGTGCCTTTGCGGAGATTGCGGGGAATGAGTGTGTTGTGCCCGATTTGTGAGTCCCCAGAGACCACCAAGGAGCCGGCACCAATGCAAGTACAAAAGGGTCTTTATTACAAGCTTGAGCAGGGGCTCACCCACCTACCAGTGTCGTGGCAGCAAGGTAAAGCCCGGAACAATAGTGAGCAGGGTTTTTTATGGGGTAAGGGATGGGGCTGTTACAGTGCACACGTTGTATGTATGACATCATTACGTAAGTTCCAATTACCATCGTACAGCACTCAAGGTAATATTTTGACTATTCAGTATCTGTGAGGTGTCTGTTACTTTTGGTGGGGACCCAATCATGACCTTTGATTATCTTTTGAAAATGACTAATTATGAGGTGAGCTCAAAGGTCCTACGTAGGGTTTAGGCAAGCGGTGAGAAATTGGCTAGTTTGTACAGAATAACTGTCTACAGTTCCCAGCCTTGACTCCGACCACAGGAATTTTTTTTTGATTAGCTGACCTGAGGGCGGTCCGAGGATGGCTTTAGCCTTGAACAATCTGAGGCTTTTTCTGGAACTGGGACTGGGCTACGTGCAGCCCGAGGTTGCTCTTAATGGAGGACTTAATTTTAAAATGACATTACTTAGGCTCTTCAAGTGTTGTAATGGCATCGAGGTCCATGGTTTCAAGCATCACTCTGCGTGCAGACCTTGCTTTCTAATGCAGGGATGTCCCTTGAGCTCTATTTCTGTGTTTTCAGCCCTCTACCAGGTATGCCCACCTGGAGGTAATGGCAGCATCCCACACACAGCAAGCCCGAAATTGGAATGACTCTCTGTCGTCTACTCCGCACAACCAGCTTTTTCTCCTGTGTCCTCGTTTCCACCCATGGCATCACCCTGTTCAGCCAGCCTCCCACGCAAAGCCCCCTTTCTGACCACTGTTTTCCTTGCTTTTTCCTTTTCATTTGGCCATCCCAGGATTCTTCTGTAGCAGAGTGCCCTCCTATATCACCTTAGATCTCTTTTCCCAGACGTTGACAGACAAACTGCCGCTTGGATATCTTTTCTTTTCTCAGGGTAAACTCACTCTCCCTGGCTTGGCATTCAAGACCCTACCTAACTGGGCTCACTCATCGATTCAGTCCAACCTCCCATCACACCCTTATTTACGTTCTTAACTCTCATCTGCCAAACTGGCTTCCTCACCACCCACCAAACAGGCTGAGTGATTTTTTTTTTTCACCCACAAGTCTTCTTGCCTCCTGTCTGTTTCCCTGGAATACCCTGTTCTCCAGCCCTCGCTCCCAGACTCCTATCCCCTCTTCAAAGTCCAGCTCAAACACAACCGGCCAGGCAGGCTTCCGGAGGTCCCACACTGGAGGTGTGGTCTCCCTTGCGTGGTGCAGGGAGATCGGACCCTCTGCAGGAGTGTCTCCCTCCCTCTCTCCCTCTGCTCCTGCTATGACCAGCTGTGGGCCCATGAGCCTCAGTTTCCACATGTCTAAAATGAAGATAACACCTAGGTAGGATTCTTGTGAGATGGTGTTCCCAGAGTTTCTGGAACCACGCCAAGTACATTGCTGGAGCCTGATGGATAAGCACTTCATCCTCTCCAAGCTCTGGGTATTCTTCTTTCCTTGCAGTCTCTGCACTGGCATGAATACAGGAGGCTTGAGTTTCTGGTTGTTTCGGGGAGGTGTTATGAAGAGGCATTCAAATTCTGGCTCTGTTGCTTGTGAGCTGTGTGATTGGAGGCAAGTTACTTTCCCTCTCTGTGCTTCAGGCTTTTGATCTGTGAAATGGGAATATATATATATATATTTTTTTCTCCTATTTTTTTCCAGACAGTGACTATTTCAGGTTTGTGGATTATATGGTTTCTGTTACAACTACTCAATACTGAACACTATCGACATATTGAGAAAGCAGCCAGAGACAATACATAATGAGAGTGTGTGGCTGTGTCAAATAAAACTTTATTTATAAAAACGGGAGGTGGGCTGTAGTCTGCCCACCCCTTAGTTAATATACATACAGCTCATGGGGCTCCTGGGTGGCTCAGTTGGTTAGGGGTCCAACTCTGGCTCAGGCCATGATCTCATGGTTTGTGAGTTGAAGCCCCAACATCGGACTCTCTGCTGTCAGTGTGGAGCCTGCTTCAGGTCCTCTGTCTCCCTCTCTCTCCCTCAAAAATAATGATTAAAAAATGCTTAAATATATATATACACTGCACAGAACAGAGCCTGGTGCTCAGTAACTGTTGGTGACCATTATTACTGTGGACCGTGGTACATTTACACGATTGAAAGCCATAAGAGCATGGCTCATGGCTCGTTCAACATAATCCCTGTGGTCTCTGCCAGGTAACAGGCTTACCCCCCACAAAGGTGACCCTAGTACCTGTGATTGTTAGGTTATGTGGTGTCTTAGTGAGTTTGAACTGCGATAAACAAAAATACCATAGGGGCGCCTGGGTGGCTCAGTCGGTTGGATGTCTGACTTCGGCTCAGGTCATGATCTCACAGTTCGTGGGTTCAAGCTCCGCGTTGGGCTCTGTGATGATGGCTAGCTCAGAGCCCGGAGCCTGTTTCAGATTCTGTGTCTCCCTTTCTCTCTGACCCTCCCCTGCTCACGCTGTCTCTCTCTTTCAGAAATAAAATTAAAAAAAAAAAAAACCATAGGGGCACCTGGGTGGCTCAGTCAGTTAAGTGGCCGACCTTGGCTCAGGTCATGATCTCACAGTTCGTGAGTTTGAGCCCCACGTTGGGCTCTGTGCTGACAACTCAGAGCCTGAAGCCTGCTTCCGATTCTGTGTCTCCCTCTTTCTCTGCCCCCTCCCCTGCTCGTGCTCTGTCTCTCAAAAATAAATAAATGTTAAAAAACATTAAAAAATAATACCGTAGACTGGAGGGTCTAAGATCAGGGTGACAGCATGGTCAGGTCCCACTAAGGGTCCACTTCCGGTTGCCATCTACTGAGCTCACATGGCAAAAGGGGCCAGAGAGCTCCTGGCCTCTTCTTCTTTTTTTTTTTTTTTTTTTTAATTTTTTATTTATTTCTGAGAGAGAGAGAGACAGCATGAGCAGGGGAGGGTCAGAGATAGAGGGAGATACAGAATCTGAAATAGGCTCCAGGTTCTGAGCTAGCCGTCAGCACAGAGCCTGACACGGGGCTCGAGCCCACGAACTATGAGATCATGACCTGAGCCGAAGTCAGATGCTTAACCGACTGAGCCACCCAGGGGCCCCTCCTGACCTCTTCTTATAAGTGCACTAATCCCACTTATCATGGTTCCACTCTTATGTCCCAATCAGCTTCCAAAGGCCTCACCTCCAAATACCATCACATGGGGAGGGGGTTAGGACTTCAACATATGAATTTCGTTGGGGAGGGGGGCGGTGTGCAGCGAGTTGGGGGTCATAGGGGGGCACATTCAGTCCAGAAGACATGACAAAAGGGAATTAATGTTGCAGATGGAATTAGTTTGCTAATCAGCTGACCATAAAATTGGAGGACTGTCCTGGCTTAGCTGTGATCACATGGGTCCTTAAAAGGAGAAGAGGGAGGGGCACCAGGGTGGCTCATTTGGTTAAGCCTCTGACTCTTCATTTCGACTTAGGTCATGATCTCATGGTTTGGTTTGTGAGTTCCAGCCCTGCACGGTCAGGCTGTGTGCAGACAGCACGGAGCCTCTTTCTCTACCCCTCCCCTATGCCTGCGTGCTCTCTCTCTCTCTCTCTCTCTCTCAAAAATCAAGAAAAAAGAAAAAGAAAAGAGAAGAGGAAGGCATAGGCGAGAGTCAGAATGATGGGGCGGAGGGTTGAGAAGGATTGGGTTTCCTGTTGCTGGCTTTGCAGATGGAGGTGTGGGGCCAGGAGCCAAAGGCTTGCGGGAAGCCTCTGGAAGCTAGAGAAGTCAAGGCAGTGGGTTCTCCTCAGAACATCCAGATAGGCATGCACCCTGCTGCAATCTGACCTTAGCCATGGGGCTTCTCACCTGCAGCACCTTAAGATAATAAATCTGTGGTGCTCTAGGCGGCAACAAGCACGATCATTTGTCACAGCAGTAGAAAATGGATACAGTTGCAGGAAGCGCATACAAACGGATACACTTAACTCCTGTCTCACATCTGCCCTAGGAAGTGATTTGACAACATGGATCCCTGTTCTAAACACTGATATGCTTATAAGGCATTTATCATCGGCTATCTATCATCATGTCATTGCTGAACAGTAAATAATTATTGACTCCTCGAAACACTGAAGACAGGGTCTGCTCTGGGGAGTTTCATTTCTTTTTTTTCCTCTCCTCAATTTCCATTTCATAAATTATTTTTACTAACCTCTTCCCAGGACACCATTTAAAATGTTATTGTGTAATACTTCATCTCTTCCCAGACTCAGTGATTTATAAGAAAATCGCTTTTCCCCTCTCCTCTCCAGTTCCACTCTCAGTTTTAATTGCGCAAAAATGGAATTTGTGGATTTTTGAAGTTGGCTTTTACATTCTAAATTCTCTTGTCTCTGCTCTTCCCTGTTGCCAAACGGGAGTCTTTTCCTACCTTTCTGGGAATTTTTCCTGACCTTTTCCCCCCTGATGCCCAGAAGAGAATCACTAGTATCTTTCCCTGTGTGTTTTTGGAGGGTAGCTGTAACGATGTTTCTTAACTAAAAATAATTTTTTAATGTTTTATTTATTTCTGAGAGAGAAAGAGAGAGACAGTATGAGCAGGGGAGGGTCAGAGAGAGGGGGGGACACAGAATCCGAAGCAGGCTCCAGGCTCTGAGCCGTCAGCACAGAGCCTGACGCGGGGCTGGAACCCACGAACCGTGAGATTATGACCTGAGCTGAAGTTGGATGCTTAAGTGACTGAGCCACCCAGGCGCCCCCGATGTTTCTTAATTTTGCTTTGGCTTCAGAAGGACTAGAGTTCACCAGGAGACAGAATGTGGTATTATGCGGAGCTGCCTGGATATTAATGGTTCCCCCTGTTCCCCACTAAGCTGGCTCTTGTAACAGCAAAAGGCAGGTTGGAACATATCTCCTCTGCCATTTACTGGAATGTAGGTGTCCTGGGATTATTCCATCAGGGATATGATGTATGATGTATGCGTGTTTAGCTACACGGTCAGGCACCTGTGAGAAGTTATCAAGGTGAAAGAGCTGCTCTTCAAAATGCCCAGGCCCTAGTGAGGAATCGATTTCTACATGAAAAACCATAATACAGCTTGAGGCTTCTCTCTTCCTGGAGTGTCGCTACACCACATTCTCCAGCCTCCATGGGGAGGTAGGTGTGACCACACAGCTGAATTCTAGCCAAGGGGTTTGAATGGATGTGATGGGGCCCCCTCTAGGTCCGGCCATGCTCTCCCGTGTTACTCTCCCTTGCCGGCTGGCTGGACTGCATGTTCCCCACCCCGCCCCGGGGGCGACCTCAGCAGCCAGGTGCTACAGGTGCTGTGTGGGAGAAGATGGTCTCTGTGTCCCCTCCACCTGCTGAGCACTATTATGGGAGCGGGTGATAAGCATCCATTGCGTTGACTTATGACAATGGTTGGCATCACTCTAATGAATATATTAGACAGGCCAAGTTGAGAGAGTCGAAGTGACATTTTAAATTTTCAACAGTTATATGTTAGTTTCAATGTTTAATAAGAAAATAAAATTGGGGGACGCCTAGGTAGCTCAGTCAGTTAAGCGTCCGACTTCGGCTCGGGTCATGATCTCACGGTTCGTGGGTTCGAGTCCCGCGTTGGGCTCTGTGCTGACAGCTCAGAGCCTGGAGCCTGTTTCGGATTCTGTGTCTCCTTCTCTCTCTGACCCTCCCCTGCTCACGCTGTCTCTCTCTCTCTCTCTCTCTCAGGAATAAATAAAAACATTAATAAAATAAAATAAAATAAAATAAAATAAAATAAAATAAAAATAAAACTGGAACACCAAAACCGTGATTTCATGCATGCTATTATTTAGGGCATGGTTAAGGAAGGTATTTATGTTCAAAAAGGGAGGGCTTGAGAGAAAAAGGGTAAGCAGTGGTATTAGTGGCACTGTGTATGGCGGACAGTGGCTGATGGAGCCGTGCCCGTGGGGCGTGGGCTGTCGTGGCGCCCGCATCTGCAGTCTGGGGCACTCCTACCAGGTCGCGCCTCCAATTCTATGTCCTTACGTTAGTTAACCCATTTGGACACTTTCAAGGGTTCAGGTATTGATTGCAGTTTTTCTTGATAGGTAGTCCTTTTGCAGTGATTTTTCACTTACGCACAAAAATGAGCATAAAAGAGCAAATACCTTCCTTTTATTTTCCCCCAAAGGAGTGGCAGAGGCCAAACTTCCTGGGTTGCCAGGTTCCTCTGCTCCCCTTTTGGACCTCAAGTACAGCTTTGTGTTGTATTCATTTTTTTTAATACTCTTTTGTTCTTTTAAATTTAAATTCAAGTTAGTTGAAATACGGTGTAGTCTTGTTTTCAGGGGTAGAACCCAGTGATTCATGTCTTACACCCCGTGCTTATCCCTAAAAGTGCCCTCCTTAATGTCCAGCATCCCTTTAACCCATCTTCTTTAGTGTCACTGTCGTAGGATACGGTCACTGGCAGTGTGGGCAAGTCCTGTGTGCTTTGTTTTGTTTTTTTGTTTTTTGCACACTCCTCCTTCCCCTCTCCCCCCTTCCTTCCTGCATAGACACTGGCTCATGGATTTATATTTGTCCTTAAATGTATATGTATCCTTGAAAATATTTAACATTATTTTGTATGTATTTTCATTTACCTAAATGTTATGATGTCATAAATCCTGCCTGTTTCTTACTTTTTTCTTCAGTGCTTTTTATTTGCAACCTATTCTGGTGCTGAATATGCATCTAGTTCCTGCTTGCTTCTCCAGAAGAGAGTTCCATACCATTTTCTTTCCACATTTTTCTTATCCATCTACCCAAGTCACAGGTGTTGCATAGCTGCGTGTCCTTTAGTGACATGATCGAGGTCAAGAAAGACCCTCCGTCGTACAGAGAAGTCCCTTTCCTGAAAAGCACAGGAGAGCCACAGCATAGTGTGTGCAGCAGCAGCAGTGTATGGGGTCGGTGCATCTTAGAATTGTAGAATCATGGAACTAAAAAGGCCTCAAAGATAATGGAGTACAGGGGTTTTCAAAGTTCCAAGATGGGTCAAACAACTGTTTGATTTAGATATAATTAAAAAAAATTGTTTTAAATGTTTATTTTTGAGAGAGAGAAAGAGGTAGACTGCAAGCAGGAGCTCAGAGATAGAAAGGGTGTTACTTTTGGGAGCTGGTGATTGTAGGCTCTGGGTTTAAGCCCTCTGTAAATTCAGAGCTTCTTGACTATATTTCAATTAACTGTGCCCTGGATCTGACAACAGATGCTTCACAGCAAAATAGCAGAAATGGGGTTTTGTAGAAATGAACGTAAAGGGGATAGGAAAGAATTGCAGGCATTAAAATAGTAGAAGCAGTTAGAAAAGTAGAAAACATAAATTAAAACATTTTATTTATAATTTTATTTATTGTTTATTCATATATGAATGTCATATTTATAAAGATAACATGCATATAAAACATTAATAAATTTATAAATATATGATATTATTTATGTTCATAAATATAAAACATAAATAATAGAAAAGTAGAAAAACAGAAACAACGAGACTTTTGGCTCATGTTTGTGATCCTTTCCCAGGAAATTCTTATTTTCTAGATCTCATAGAATGAGCTTCTTGGTTCAATCATCAGTTAAGTCAATGGGAGGTTGAAAGCCGAGGCCAATTGTTTAGAAAAGCCAAGAGTGCTGATTTTACATCGCAGGCTGGAGAAGTCAGCCCTGTACTCTGGCTGGGGAACATGGTAAATGTCTGGATGTAGGATTTCACACGGAGGCAGTCATTTCGGGAGCACTGGTGTCCAGGATTGGGGACTGTGGTCTTTTGGGTATTGATGGCAAAGTCTCTGGGTTGATGGATGGGGCCCAGTAGTAGAGGGATGCCCCATTTTCACAGACTTTGGGTGACACACAGGGTTCCTGACAAAAGTAAACACATTTATTTATGTTAATTGAGCGGTTCATTTATGTATCATTTAACAGTGAGGTACTGAGTCCTTATGGAATGTCAGACACTGTGCTAATTGTTGGGAATTCATTAGAGAGTAAAATAGAGGCATTCCTGCCCTCCTGGAGGTTACCTTTTAATCAGGAAAAAACAAAACAAAACAAAGAAAAAATGACTGGGCCATTTTCAGTTTTGGTGGAAATGACACAGGGGTGGGAGTGTGTGGGAAGCAGAACTAAGGGGAAAGAAACCCTCTTCTGGAGACGATTCTTGAGCAGAGAGATGGTTTGTAGAAGAAGGTGGTGGGAGAAGAGGGAGCCAGAGGAAAACATGGAACATTTGCAAATCAATTATGAGAAAAAATCATGTGTTTGGGCAACTCTAGAGAATATTATGGGGGTAGAAGTCTTTAAAGAAGTCTTTAAAGCTGCTAACATCAGCTTGGCCACTTATTCTTTGTGTGGTCTTAGAAAAATGACAATTTCTCAGAGCCTCATGTTGTAATCTTGTAAGGAAGTCCAGAGATTAGAGGTAATGATGTAACATTCTTAACCTAGTCCCTGGAGGGGCGGCTCAGCTTTGAATGCTCATTGGAACACCCAGGAAGCCTTTCAACATCCCAATGCCAAGGCGACTGCCAGGTCCTTCCACCAGGATGTTTACAGGCATGGGGGATGGTGAGAGGTGTCCAGGGGATTACAACATGCAGCTGGGGCAGAGAAATCTGGTTGTGCATGTGGTGTTCACTCTCCAGCACAGAAGCATCTGTACCTAGTTTTGAAAATCTGAAAATGATTGAATTCCCCAAATCCTATAGTCTGCTTCATCTCTCAGTCTCTCCCAGCTTCTGGGCAGTTGATTCCCTGTAGGTATAATTTGAAGTACAGTGTTCACAGTGGGAATTTCTGAAAAAGCTTTTTTAAAAAAATTTTTGAGTGAGTGTGAGAGAGAGAGAGAGAAAGAGAATCCTGTGAGAGGCAGAGAGACAGAGGGAGAGAGAAAAAAGCAGGGCGCACCTGAAGCAGGTTTCGAGCTGACCGGAAGCTGGGCTCGTGCTTACCAATGTGGGGCTTGAACAAATGAACTATGAGATCACAACCTGGAGTTGGTGCTTAAATGACTGAGCCACCTGGGCACCCCACCCACCCAAAGCTTTTTATTGAAGTATAGTATCATTAAGTGTGCAGTCTGAAGAATTGTCACAGAGTGAACATACTTTTGTAACCAGCATCCAGACTAAGAATCAGGGCATTATCGTCCCCCCAAGAGACCTTGGCAGTTACTACCTCCGTCCCACCTTGTCATCAAGGTTTCTTCATGTTGTAGCATGTGTCAGAATTCTCTTCCCTCTTAGGGCTGAATAACATCCCATTGTATGTACATACCACATCTTGTTTGTCCATTTATCTGTTGAGAGACATTTGGGTGGCTTCCATTTCTTGGCTATTTTGAATAATGCTGCTATGAAGATGGGTGTGCAAATATCTCTTTGACACATGGATTTTGATTCTTTTGGATGTGTACCCAGAGGTGGGATTATTGGATTGTATGGGAGTTCTATTTTTAATTTTTTGAGGACCCTCCATACTGTTTTCCACAGGGGTCACACCATTTTATAACCCCACCAATAGTACACAAGGCCTTCCAATTTCTCCATATCCTAGCCAACACTTGTGATTTTCTGGTCATTGATAGTGGCCATTGTAGTGGGTGTGATGGATTGATTTCTTTGGAAAAGCATGCATTTGCTGTCTGGCTGCAAAGCCCCCAGGCTTCACTTAGACGCCATCTGTGTGGGATGAAAGGGGAGGGTGGCTGATGACCACTGCTGGGACATCCAGAGTGCGCACTGGGATGGACTATGGCAGAGCCAAAATTCACCCTGGTGGAGAGAGGAGGCTTAAAAGTGACAGAATGCACAGAAAACTATGTGAGTAGTTGGGAATTGACTCAATTACATGTTTGAGCTCAAGTTTTGCAAAATAAAATTATCAAACTAAGAGGCTGTTAAGTTCTGTACTGATGTTACTTTTCAAGTGTTAATGATGTTTTTCAAATATTTATTGGGATCACCATTTTGCTAAATATAAAACAGGACCTGCAAATTGGTTGGTGTTGAGTGTGTCTCCTGAGCCCTGAAAATGCGGGTGTATTTATTTATGGGTGTACGTATTTATTTATTTTTCCCCCATTTATAAAAATGTATTAGCTCAGGCTGTCATAACAAAATAGCCATCATATGGGTGGATTAAACGAAAGATATTTATCTTATGATTTTGGAGGCTGGGAAGCCCAAGATAAAAGTGTCGGCTGAATTGTATCCAGGTGAGAGCACTCTTCTTGGCTTGTGGATGGCTGCCTTCTGCCTGTGTGCTCCCGTGGCAGACAGAGTGAGTTCTGTTGTCTCCATGCTTCTATTTTTATTTATTTTTTACATTTATTTATTATTATTATTATTATTATTTTTGAGAGAGTGAGACAGAGCTCAAGCGGGGGAGGGGCAGAGAGAGAAGGAGACAAAGAATTCGAAGCAGGCTCCAGGCTCTGAGCAAATGTTCAGCACAGAGCCCAGTGTGGGGCTCAAACCCACGAACGGTGAGACCATGACCTGAGCTGAAGTCGGATGCCCAACCGACTGAGCCACCCAGGCTTCCCTCCATGTTTCTTATAAGGACACCAGCCTTATTGAATTAGGGTCCCACCCTATCACCTCAGTTAACCTTTGTTCCTTCCTCATTGGCCCTTTCTCCAAATGCAGTCACTTGGGGGCTTATGGCTTCAACGTATGAATATGTTTTGAGGGGGAACATAATTCAGTACATAGCAAAAGGTAATAAAATCTTTTTACAAAGAACCCAAACACTGAGGAAATAAGTAATGTGGGAAGTGAGAGCACCTTGTACTTCGGTGCTCCACATAAAACCACTGCTGAGAGTTAGTGTATGTTATTTATGGGTGTGGATTCACAGTGTTTGGAAACACGCCTTTAATGCTCAACATCAAGGTGGTTTCTCATGACGATGGTTTTTACTGTGACTCTTGCCAGGGAGAAGGCTTCACTGTCTGCTTTTCCTGCAAGAATCAAAGACCAGTGTCACAGCCAGGTCGCGTGAGACTCAGCCAAAAGAAAACCCTGAATGAATCCAAATAGGGCAGCGTTCATGGGAGAGAGAGTCCGAAGCAGCAAGACTACTGTGCACATTCACTGAGATCCTGCTCTGTTGGAGTTTCTAGGCTCGCTCCTCTGTTTGCTTGCAGAAACCAGCGTTGATCTGATGATACATTTTCTTTTTTTTTTTTTTAATGTTTTTTATTTATTTCTAGGAGAGAGAGAGAGA
>NW_024082276.1:26736-34022 GCF_003009895.1 Hyaena hyaena
TGGGTTCGAGCCCCACGTCGGGCTCTGTGCTGACTGCCAGCTCAGAGCCTGGAGCCTGTTTCAGAGTCTGTATCTCCCTCTCTCTCTGACCCTCCCCTGCTCATGCTGTCTCTCTCTCTCCTAGAAATAAATAAAAAAATATTTTAAAAAATGTTTATTTATTTTTGAGAGAGACAGAGAGAAAGAGAGACGGAGCACAAGTGGGGGAGGGTCAGAGACAGAGGGAGACACAGAATGCAAAGCAGCTCCAAGGCTCTGAGCTGTCAGCACAGGGCCTGATGCGGGGCTTGAACTCACAAACCGAGAGATCATGATCTGAGCCAAAGTCGGGCGCTTCACCGACTGAGTGACCCAGGCGCCCCAGTACCACGACATTTTCAACAGTGAAATCACGAACAAAAAGCACAAAACTGTAAAAAAAAAAAAAAAAAGTAGCATTAAAGAGGCCACTAAGGTGGCCACAGTGAGAACTGCAACAAGGGGGCAGAGCATAAATTTGTATGAACGAGCTGGGAACGTGCTGTCAGGTGACTCAAAATTTTTTTGCTGCTTTGCGCACGTCTGGAATAATCATCAAAGCATTGCCGTGGTTTGGGAGTTTAGCAAGTAGGTGAATTCATAAGTATGGAAGCTACAAATGAGCCTTGACTGCATCTCCAGCTTGGGGGTGGGGGCACCTTTAGAGGGTAGCATGTGGGCACGAGGAGCCCTGGCTGCAGGGCCTGTGGAGACCTGGGAACCAAGGTCATGTGTCATGATGGGCAAACCCCACGTCTACTGTGAATCTTTGTCTCCTCATTTATAAACAAGTGGTTTGACTCAAGTTACGCCCGAGATCCTTCTGGTCTCTAAAGTTTGGCGCTCCTTAGTCCTCGTCTCTGGTGGAAGCCACATGGGTATAATGTGAAGCATGATGTTCACCCACTGCATTTTGTGTTCAGGAAATAATCACCTTTCTCTCCACACCAGCCCCGTGGCACTGTGTTTTCTCACATCAAGATCGTGGGCTTCAAAGTAAAGTGCAGAAAAAGCTTTTCATACCTTGACGTGTAAAGAAAGGTCCCAGGTTGCAATTGCATCAAAAGCAAGGTAACAGCAACAACAACAAAAAGCAAGACTTTATCATATAGAAAGAGCATGCAATTCTAGAGCCCAGAGTGCTTTATCCAAGAGAAGGAGCAGATGACGGTGTTTTTGGCGTGGCTTCAGGTTAACGTATCAATAGAGGTGAGTAGTATGGTTGGCTCTTCATAGTGAAACCGATGTAATTTTGCTCAGCAGGTGAAATGGTAAGAATAACCTGGTTATGTTTTCAGAGGGAAGCTATCCGAGAGTAGAACTAAGGCACTATGTTTATTGTAAAATGATTTGTTAGAGAAATTAATGAACACCCAACATGTGGATATTCAGCCAATAAGTTTTAATTAGAGGGGGACGTGTTGTCATAACACAGGTTTATTAGATCATCAGTTGGTTAAATAAAATTTTGTGCAGTAGAAATTTCCATTTTTCCTTCTCATAAGTGTGAGGAAAGGTGCCAAGGATGAGTTGGAGGGGGAAGTGACACTTCCAGGTAGGCAGGTGAGAGAGCCACCAGAGAACATCCCGAAATTCATGCTTTTCTACCATATTTTTAATTAACTTGGCCCAGTTCCCATCGAAAGGTGAAGAAAATCCATAATGTGTTAGAGTGCTTTATTTTTCTTCTCAAATTGGAACCCAATTTATCACTGCCAGATAAGAAGTGAAAAGGTCATCTTCTCACTTTGAAATTTCTGAATCATTTAATAGCTAATTTGTACTGCTAATTACTACCTTTCACTTCTGTAATTATTTTGAATTATTGTTCTCCTGCTATTATTAATGAGTAGAGGGGAGGAGGACGATAAAACATGGCTCCAGGTTCCAATTGGTTAGCCTGGCAACTAAGCCACTTCAAAGTGACTGGCAAAGAAGAATTTGCAATTTCACTCAACTTTGCTGGGTTGGCGACAAAAAAAAAAAAAATCAACAGCTGAAATATTATTTGCATTTCCTCAATCTGGAACGACTTTTCATTATGTTTGGTATGGCGACTCTGTTTTTTGGCTGAGCACCAGCAAAGAAGTTAAGCACACTTCCCCTGCTATTTTAATTGCTTTTGCGGTCCCCAGATATATCTGGAACACCTGTAGGCTTAATCAACTATCCACAGACCTTCTGGAATCAGCTCATGAACTACGTGGCCAGAGAGCTTAGGAGAAATCTTGGTCAAAAGCTGAGAACTAATTAAACGACATCNTAAGATCATGACCTGAGCCAAAATCAAGAGTCGGGCACTTAACTGACTGAGCCACCCAGGTACCCTTTGCCCATTTTTAACTGTTTATTTTCATCATCTCATTTTTGAATTTTAAGAGCTCTTTGTATGTTTTGGATGTCAGTCCTTTACCAGGTATGTGTTTTGCAAATATCTTCCCCAGTCTCCACTTTGTCTGTTCATTCTTTTAATGGCTCTACTTAAAAAAAATTTTTTTTAAGTTTATTTATTTTGAGAGAGACAGAGATAGCATGAGCAGGGGAGGGGCAGAGAGAGAGAGGAAGGGAAAGAGAGAATCCCAAGCTGATTCTGCACTGTGAGTGTGGAGCCTGACATGGGACTCAAACTCAGGAAACTGCAAGGTCACAACCTGGAACTCACGAAACTACAAGATCATGACCTGAGCCGAAACTGACAGTCAGTTGCTTAACCGAATGACCCACCCAGTTGCCCCAATAGTTCCACTTTTTAAAGGTACTTAGGTTTCTCTGTCTGGGTGAAATATCTAGTAATTGCTTTCAAAAAGCAAAGCATTGACTTTAACATTCTTTGTCTCTACATTCTGCTTGGCAGAGCTGTGTCTGCTCTGAGATTTCTAGCAGGCTTATTGTGTTGTATTTCATAAGCAATATTGTGATCAGTTTCTCGTATGCAGAAGGAAAGTTTAGGAGTCCAAATTAACTGATCCAACAAGTACTGACTACATTCTCCTATGGGTGCTGCTCCCAGAAGGTGCTGGGGTGACGGTGGTGAGCAAGGAAGGCAGAGTCCTTGTCTTAGGGAACTTAGAGTCAAGTGGGAGACATAATGAACCAATTGCAGCCCGGTGTGGAAAGGAACACGAAGGGGAAGGGACTCGGGGTGCACAGAGCATGGACTCCTGACCAAGCACAGAATTTCAGAAAAGAGGTGAGGGGTTGACTGAGATTTGTGGGATAAACCGGAATTTAGGCGGGGTAGGGGCTGGGGCAGGGCATTCAGTGAAGAAACTCTGCCAAGCCCACTGAATAGCAGGTGCTTCCAGATTGTTTTAGATGCTTCAGGCTACAGAGGTTACTGGGTTTTTGGAAACAAGGGAAGATGATGGACTTCACCTTAAATTTCCCTTAAGTTTCTTTAACAATTCTAATTTAGCATTCCTTTAGCGGTCATTCTAAATCAGTGGTCCTCAACCCAGCCTACATTTTGGAATCCCCCAGGGGAACCTCTTAAAAATGACCCATGCTGAAAAGATAATTGCAAAGGACATATCAGATAAAAGGTTAATATCCAGAATCTATAAGGAAAGGAACTCACCAAACTCCNATGTTTGGTATGGCGACTCTGTTTTTTGGCTGAGCACCAGCAAAGAAGTTAAGCACACTTCCCCTGCTATTTTAATTGCTTTTGCGGTCCCCAGATATATCTGGAACACCTGTAGGCTTAATCAACTATCCACAGACCTTCTGGAATCAGCTCATGAACTACGTGGCCAGAGAGCTTAGGAGAAATCTTGGTCAAAAGCTGAGAACTAATTAAACGACATCATGGGAAGAATTTCAATGTTATATTTCTGGAATGAAATTTCTGTGAATACAGCCATGTTGGTTTGGATTCTAAGGCATCTTGGTGAAATTTTCCAGATTGACCTTAGACAATCACGTTGATAGGATGTAAAGGGTGCCAGAGAGGTTTTCCTGTCCCAGATTTCTCCCAAGCAATAGCTAGAGAGCCTAGATTCATTCTTGAAAATTCAGAGGCTCCTTTGGTTCTTAAAATGCCTTATTTGTGAGCAGATATCACCATGAATCCCAGCATCTTAAACATTTATCAACTCCCCACCTCACCAGGGTTTCTAGCTTGGGTAGGGCTCTGGTGAGGGTCGGGTGGCCCCTGAAAGGGGGAAAAGTTGAGAGCGAACTTACCTTGCTTTGTAATTTTGCCCAGGGTAAACTCTTCTCACCACAATAGATAGGGTCACTATAATTTTTCCCACTGATGCACTTTTTACATTATACAAATGCATTGCTTCTATTCAAATGGCTCGAGATGGCTACTTGATACGTGGAAGTATACATGGAAAGAAAAAGTTGGTGTAGCTATGGCAGGTGGAGGTTTGAAAGTGCAGAATTTGAGAAGTACAGCTTAGGGTGCCTTAGAAGTGATGACTGAAGGGTTAATGCAGGATCGGATTCGTTTGCTATGGGATAGAAGTGACAGCAACAGACAGCATAATATCTTCGTTTTCCAGCATTAATCATTACCATCTGTCAGCTGCAGAGAGATCTCCTGGCATTGTGGAATAAGTATAGGGTTTGAGATAATAAATATAATAGCTACCACTTATTATGCTATTGCTTCTAAGCTGTTGCTGTGCTCAGTTCTTTACACGAATTATTTCATTCTTCCCTCTGATAGAGGTACTATGATTATTCCATCCTATAGATGAGGTGCTTCTGTATATTCTATATGGTCACATGGCTAGGAAATGGAAGCCCTACTGGACTCAAGCTTTTTTGTTTCCATGGCCCACATTCCTAAACATTATGCTGCCATTTGAGGGACCCAGAGAGGTCTTTCTCTGGGTAATAGGAAAAGGAATAGTCATATCGTAAGTAATAAAAATAAATCTGTGGATTAGAAAAAACAAAAAATGTTGGGAAATAAAAGACTTGAATTTGTTGCCCCTGTGATTACAGGTCTCTGAAGTATCCTACCTCGGTCTTCTGGCTGCTTTCCAGTCCCACCATGGGTGAGCCATCTCCATCCCATTCTTCATCCAGCTAACCCAGGGAGTTCAGTCCCACCCGATGCCCGAGAGACCCCTCCCAGAATGGCTTAGTCATGGAAGAGAAGGATGCCCTAATGTGAGCCCCTCCCACCACTTGTCTTGCAGGGTGTTACTTCCACAACATGATCTAGTCCTGTGTGTGTGTGTGTGTGTGTGTGTGTGTGTGTGTGTGTGTGGTGTACTGGGAAGAGTCTAGCTCCAGGGGTGAAGGCCTTCAACAGTGGAACTGCTGTGTTTCAAAACATTAATTAGTAGACTTTATATTTTAGAGAAGTTTTAGATGTATCGGAAAACTGAGCTGAGAGTAGAGTTTCCATGTTACCTTTCCCAACACTGCCTCAGTCTCCCCTATTATTAACATCTTGTGTTAGCCTGGCTTTTTGTAATAACATTTGTTACAGCTGGTGAACCAGTATTGGTATACTATTAATTCAAGTCCATAGTTTTCATTAGGGCTCAATCTTTTTTTGTAGTTCTATGGGTTTTGATGAATATAAAATGACACCCGATCAAGATGGCTATTACAGTATCTTACAGAATAGTCCCGCTGCCATGAAAATCCTCTGCATTCCTCATTATGTCACCCTTCCTCCACCTAACCCCCAGCAACCACTGATCTTTTTACTGTCTGTAGTTTTGCCTTTTCCAGAATGTCACGTTAGTGGAATCATAGAGTATGTTATTGTGGAAATCTGGTCTGGATCACTGGCGGAAGAACCAAGCAGCACTCAGAGATCTTGGAAGCAAGGGGGTTTATTTTACACCAGTGGGCTCAGAGGAGATCATTCTCCAGAGGTCTGAGCTCTGAACAAGAGTGGTTGTTTGCTTATAAAGTTAAAAGAAGCCCACCCATACCGGCAGAGGTGTTTAAAGCTGATTGGATGTATAGGGGTAGGGTGACTTGGGGTCATCGCTACACAGAGGTAGGGAAAGGAAGTGGTTGTGGGGAGTACCCAGCCTGGGCAGTTTGGGCAGTCTGCCATTTTGACCTGTATGACCTCAAGGAGTTTTCCTTTATTTTCTTCTTTAATGTAGCCTCTTCAGAGTGGGTTCTTTGACTTAGCAATATACGTTTTAAAATTCTTTCATGTCTTTTTGTGATTTAACAGCTCATTTCTTTTTATCACAAAATAATATTCCACTGCATGGATATATCAGTTCGTTTATCCATTCATCTACTGAAGGACATCTTTGTTGCTTGGCAATTATGAATTGGGCTGCTAAAAACATGCAGGTTTTTGTATGGACCTAAGTTTTCAGCTGGGCGGGGTAAATACCAGTGAGCAAGATGGCTAGATTGTACGGTAAGAGTATAAATAGCTTTGTAAAAACTGCCACGCTGTTTTCCAAGCCGTCTGTACCAGTTTGCATTCCCCACCAACAATGAATGAGGGTTCTGGTTGCTCCACACGCTCACCAGCATTTGGTGTGGTCAGTGTGTTGGATTTTGGTCGTTCTAATTAGCCTGTCGCTGTCTCTTGTTACAGTTTTAATTCACAATTCCCTGATAACATATGATGTGGAGCACCTTTTCATACTTTTACACATTTATTTATTTTTAAATTTATTTTATTTATTTTTTTTTTTGAGAGAGAGAGTGAATGAGCATGAGTGGGAGAGGGACAGAGAATCCCAAGCAGGCTCCGTGCTCCACCCATGACCGTAAGATCATGACCTGAGCCAAAATCAAGAGTCGGGCACTTAACTGACTGAGCCACCCAGGTACCCTTTGCCCATTTTTAACTGTTTATTTTCATCATCTCATTTTTGAATTTTAAGAGCTCTTTGTATGTTTTGGATGTCAGTCCTTTACCAGGTATGTGTTTTGCAAATATCTTCCCCAGTCTCCACTTTGTCTGTTCATTCTTTTAATGGCTCTACTTAAAAAAAAATTTTTTTAAGTTTATTTATTTTGAGAGAGACAGAGATAGCATGAGCAGGGGAGGGGCAGAGAGAGAGAGAGAGGGAGAGAAGAATCAGAAGCAGGCTCTGTGCACTGTCTGCGTGGAGCCTGATGTGGGGTTCCATCCCATGAACCAGGGGATTGTGATCTGAGCTGAAATCAAGTCTGTCACTTGAACGACTGAGCCACTCAGGAGCCCCCATATGGGGTTAGTTTTGAACATAAAAGAAGAGGTATTATCAGTGATGCCTAGTCCTGTGACCATCTGGGAAAGCCATGAATATCTCTGGAAGATACTTCTGGCTTGATGAGCC